>NC_036456.1:20129967-20134967 GCF_002775205.1 Xiphophorus maculatus | reverse complement strand
GGCTCATGTAGCTGAGGAATGCAACAATTCGACCCATCTTTGATTTAACATTTTCAACATGCTTTCGCGAGCGTATAGCCCCGGTCAGATGCCGGTTATATTCCTGCAGGTAGCAACGGATGACTGGAGGAAATGTAATCAGCTTACTAACCGTGCTGGAGGACGGGGCCTGCGGTTCGTCCCTTATCTCCGGCAGTCCAGTCAGCTCCGCCTGCGGTTCGTCCCCGATCTCCGGCCCTCCGGCAATCTCCTCCTCCTCGACGACCACCGAGTCCGCGGCTGGCACGTCGGCACTGGTGCCAAGCCCGCCGGGAAGACATGGCTCCGGCTCTGGTGGCGGGGAGTCCGCCGAGGTCGAACGGGGAGGAGTGGGGCTCAGTCGGCCGGGAAGCCCTCGCCCCTGCACCACGTCCGAAGCCAGCGAGGGAGGGGAAAGAGTAGGGGGGGGAGGCGGGGAAGCGGAGGCGGCGGCGGCTTCTTCCCTGCCCCGTGAACCGTCCAGGTCCAAGCTGGTGGCTAACGGCGGGTCGGGACCCGAGGCCCGAAGTTCTCTCACCTGCCTAAGCGTTTTGCGCCACTGGAGCTTCCTCAAAAGCCGCCTCTTCTCCTTGGCACCCAGATCACGGTGAGCGTCTTGGAGGTGCTGCGCCACCCTGGACCCCCCGTAAGCGCATCCGCGGACGGGGCACTTCATTCCGCGGACACTCACTCGCCCTCTGGCAAACGCCAACAGGATCCTTCGCTCCTGGGCGTTCCTGACGCTATGAACGTCATCCAAGTGGCTCCGCAGGCGCCAAGATTTGCTCTGGCAAACAGGGCAACGATTTTTAAACTTAGAAGCCGTCATCACTCCGCGAGGGTCAGATAGCAACTGAGAAGCAGGGCACCTCCGCAGCCCAGCTATATATGCAGGCGTGCTTCCCCCCCGCCCCCCCGATCAAGCCTAATTGGCAACACCTGGTCCCAATTCAGGGCGTCCAATCAGGGAAGCTCCTGATGATCGGCTTCCAATCGAGCCTAATTGGCGACACCTGGCCTCGTTAGACCCCGAAATCGGGGCCGAATTTTCGGGCTGTCCCTCCGGGCCTGCCTTCAGGGCCTGCCTTCAGGGCCGGACCGGGGGGACAGGCGTCCCGAGAGCCGCGCCGCTCCTCCCCGGACGGCGGGAGGCTCCCTTACGATCCTAAGACGGGTTAGGGGCCGGCCCGCCCCGTCCGCGGGGGGGGCCCGGCGGAACGAAAGTCGCTCGCTCGCTCGCTCGCTCGCTCGGGGCTACGGCTCGGACGGGCACCCTCCCTCCCACCCCCTCCTTACACCGCCTTCCCAGGGGCACGGAGCCGAGAAAATGTCTAAGTGTCGACGGGACTCGGTGCAAATTTCTCGACTCGAAGACCGGCCGCCTTCCCAGGGGCACGGAGCCGAGAAAATGTCTAAGTGTCGACGGGACTTGGTGCAAATTTCTCGACTCGAAGACCGGCCGCCTTCCCAGGGGCACGGAGCCGAGAAAATGTCTAAGTGTCGACGGGACTTAGTGCAAATTTCTCGACTCGAAGACCGGCCGCCTTCCCAGGGGCACGAACCTCAGGGCCTTGCGTGCTGGAGGGTCCAGTCCGAGTTAGGGGTGCTTAACAGTGGGATGCCGCGGTCCGGAGGGGGCGTGAGGTTCCAGGACTTCCAGGACTTCCAGGGCAGGGCACCTGCGCGGGCGGCCGTATCCGCAGCACCTCACCGTCCTCGGCCTCGAGGCTCCGGAGGACCCCGGTGATTTTCGACCTCCATAAATTTTTTCAAAAACGCATTTCCCCGGGGGAAGCCGCATATTGCCGGAAAGGCCAGAGTCCGGAGAATCCTCTGGTGTGGTCGTTTGGCTTCTGGGACGCCCGCAGGAGGAATTAAAAATCGAAAACCCGAACTGCTCAAAGGGTTCGAAAAGGCACTTTCCCGGGGACCAGGGGGTTCCAAACCAGGATCAATAAGCTCAGAATATTGCCCTGATCACGGCCGTGTCACTCCCGTCGTCCTGGGATAAAGTTGAATTTTCGGACTTCCAGAGGGGGTCCCTCAAGCAGGCGGCCGTATCCGCAGCACCTCACTGTCGTCGGCCTCGAGCTCCCGATGCCCCGGTGATTTTCGACCTCCATAAATTTTTTTAAAAACGCATTTCCCCGGGGAAAGCCGCATATTGCCGGAAAGGCCAGAGTCCGGAGAGTAGCCTGGTGTGGTCGTTTGGCCTCTGGGACGTCCGCAGGAGGAATTAAAAATCGAAAACCATAATTGGTCAAAACGGTCAAAAAGGCACTTTCCCGGGGACCAGGGGGTTCCAAACCAGGATCAATAAGCTCAGCACTATGCCCTGATCACGCCTATGTCACTCCCATCAGCCTGGGATAAAGTTGAATTTTCGGACTTCCAGAGGGGGTCCCTCAAGCAGGCGGCCGTATCCGCAGCACCTCACTGTCGTCGGCCTCGAGCTCCCGATGCCCCGGTGATTTTCGACCTCCATAAATTTTTTTAAAAACGCATTTCCCCGGGGAAAGCCGCATATTGCCGGAAAGGCCAGAGTCCGGAGAGTAGCCTGGTGTGGTCGTTTGGCCTCTGGGACGTCCGCAGGAGGAATTAAAAATCGAAAACCCGAACTGCTCAAAGGGTTCGAAAAGGCACTTTCCCGGGGACCAGGGGGTTCCAAACCAGGATCAATAAGCTCAGAATATTGCCCTGATCACGGCCGTGTCACTCCCGTCGTCCTGGGATAAAGTTGAATTTTCGGACTTCCAGAGGGGGTCCCTCAAGCAGGCGGCCGTATCCGCAGCACCTCACTGTCGTCGGCCTCGAGCTCCCGATGCCCCGGTGATTTTCGACCTCCATAAATTTTTTTAAAAACGCATTTCCCCGGGGAAAGCCGCATATTGCCGGAAAGGCCAGAGTCCGGAGAGTAGCCTGGTGTGGTCGTTTGGCCTCTGGGACGTCCGCAGGAGGAATTAAAAATCGAAAACCCGAACTGCTCAAAGGGTTCGAAAAGGCACTTTCCCGGGGACCAGGGGGTTCCAAACCAGGATCAATAAGCTCAGAATATTGCCCTGATCACGGCCGTGTCACTCCCGTCGTCCTGGGATAAAGTTGAATTTTCGGACTTCCAGAGGGGGTCCCTCAAGCAGGCGGCCGTATCCGCAGCACCTCACTGTCGTCGGCCTCGGGGCTCCGGAGGCCCCGGTGATTTTCGACCTCCATAAATTTTTTTAAAAACGCATTTCCCCGGGGCAAGCCGCATATTGCCGGAAAGGCCAGAGTCCGGAGAATCCTCTGGTGTGGTCGGTTGGCCTCTGAGACGTCCGTAGGCGGAATTATAAGTCGAAAACCATAATTGGTCAAAACGGTCAAAAATGCATATTTTCGGCCAAAATCAACCATGGGCCGACAGCCCGCGGTCCAGAGAAGGGCCCTGTGCGGCGGAGTCGTCTCTAAACGGTTCACAGAAGCCGTGATAACCGTCGAAAGTTTGGCGGACCTCCAAACCATTGCCCATCCCCGCTAAAATCGGGGCTTCACCAAGGCTTCGGCAATAGACGGGATTTCGAGACCTTACGGAGAAAAATCCCACCGGCGGGATTATAGGAGAGAGTTGAAAAAGAGGACTTTGAGCGAAAAATGACAAAGTGTTTTGATCCAGAGAGGTTTTAGGGGTCTTTTGGAGCTCAGATAAGGCCGATTCAGACCCCTTTTTCGGCTTTTTCCAGCATTTTAAGCCGTTTTTCCAGATTTCTCTCCGCTTCTCTGGATCTCTGTGGTGGGCTCTGGACGGTGCGGTGAGAGCCCAGACAGGTTCCGTGGGAGTTCCAGAGCGTAGAGAAGGCTCCTTATTGAACTTTTTTTCGGCTTTTTCCAGCATTTTAAGCCGTTTTTCCACAATGTCTCTCTGGCTTTGTGGATCACTGGGGCGGTACAGGAGTGGGCTCGGGCCGGTCCGGTGAGTGTCCCAGGCCCATCTGATGGGCCTGGAGCCTGTCTGGGTCGGTTCTGAGCTCCGTGGAAGCGAGAAAGCACGGGCAAAGGTGAGCCGGGCTGAGGCCGAAGACGGTGCTCTGTGGACGGCTTCGCAGCGGTCCCAGGTGCTGGCTGGAGCTCCTAGCCCTGGCCGTGGGCTCCGGCCGGTCCGGTGAGCGTCCTCGGTCCATCTGATGGACCGGTGGCCTCTCTGGTTCGGTTGTGAGCTCCGTGGAAGCGAGAAAGCACAGGCAAAGGTGAGCCGGGCTGAGGCCGAAGACGGTGCTCTCTGGGCGGCTTCGCAGCGGTCCCAGGTGCCCGTTGGAAGTCTGAGCTCTGGCTTTTGGGCTCCGGCCGGTCCGGTGAGCGTCCTCGGTCCATCTGATGGACCGGTGGCCTCTCTGGTTCGGTTGTGAGCTGCGTGAAAGCTCGGTGGAGGAGGACGGGCAGGGCAAAGGCTGCAGACGGTGCTCTGTGGACGGCTTCGCAGCGGTCCCAGGTGCTGGCTGGAGCTCCTAGCCCTGGCCGTGGGCTCCGGCCGGTCCGGTGAGTGTCCTAGCCCCATCTGATGGGGCCGTGGCCTCTCCGGGTCGGTTGGGAGCTACGTGGAAGCCCGGACTTGCGGTGTGCACGTGGCCGGTGTTTCCTCCGGTTCCCTCGGGAAGCTGGAGGTGCACCGGTTCTCGGGCACCCTGCTTCGGTTGCGTGGAAGCCCGGACTTGCGGTGTGCACGTGGCCGGTGTTTCCTCCGGTTCCCTCGGGAAGCTGGAGGTCCACCGGTTCTCGGGCACCCTGCTTCGGTTGCGTGGAAGCCCGGACTTGCGGTGTGCACGTGGCCGGTGTTTCCTCCGGTTCCCTCGGGAAGCTGGAGGTGCACCGGTTCTCGGGCACCCTGCTTCGGTTGCGTGGAAGCCCGGACTTGCGGTGTGCACGTGGCCGGTGTTTCCTCCGGTTCCCTCGGGAAGCTGGAGGTCCACCGGTTCTCGGGCACCCTGCTTCGGACCGTCTGGAAGCCCGGA